>NW_026732527.1:270000-288385 GCF_028476545.2 Physella acuta | reverse complement strand
ATATGTATATGTATATGTATATGTATATGTATATGTATATGTATATGTATATGTATATGTATATGTATATGTATATGTATATGTATATGTATATGTATATGTATATGTATATGTATATGTATATGTATATGTATATGTATATGTATATGTATATGTATATGTATATGTATATGTATATGTATATGTATATGTATATGTATATGTATATGTATATGTATATGTATATGTATATGTATATGTATATGCATATGCATATGCATATGCATATGCATATGCATATGCATATGCATATGCATATGTATATGTATATGTATATGTATATGTATATGTATATGTATATGTGTATGTATATGTATATGTATATGCATATGCATATGCATATGCATATGTATATGTATATGCATATGCATATAAATATATATATATATATATATGTATATATATATATATATATATATATATATATATATATATATATATATATATATATATATATATATATATATATATATATATATATATATATATATATATATACATATACATATATTTGTATATATACATGTACATATATTTGCTCCAAAATTTTAATAGATTAGTATATGTAATTGAAAGAGTAGAGAAAAAAATTGTATGTGTGTATGTGTGTTCGCGTATGTGCGTGTGAGTGAAATAAGTGTGTGCAAGTGTAAGTGATGGTCGATGTGTCTATCTGTGTGTGAATGTATGGGTGTGTTTGTAAACTGAGTGTTCAATAAATTAAATATTTAAAAAAATACTAGATCCTCGATTAGAAAAAAATCCGAACCACTTAACACATAAACAATATCTCTATTTTTCTTTCTTCTTCTTTGTTCTTAATTGTTAGTGTTGGGAGGGATCGAGCCTTATCTGTCAGAGTGTTTGAATTCGAGACTTTTCCGAATTTATGAGCTTTTGCAGATTCCACTACGCCTCCATCACAATTAAGGATACGTGTCAACTGGTTATGTGCCGCTGCGGACATTGACTGCGATTTCAGCCTGCTTTTCTTTTTTAATTTTATTCCTTAACCTTTGCCCAACTAAGAACAAACTACAAGGCAGGAGTTGTTTGATTTTGGAGCGGTCTCTCCTGGAAGAGTGGCTGTCCCCAGCTAACGAGACTCATCTGCCCGAGGGTTTCGAACTCGAGACTTTTCGGTTTAGCAACCATGTGCTTTACCGACTCGACCACACCCCAGACATCTCTATTAAAAACTAAAAAAAAAAATCAACATTAAATGCTACATCATAAAAAAAATGCTTACCTCCGAAAACATCAACTTCACAAAGTTTGAAAGGCCCTTGCGTTGATTTAATTTTACAGTGCTTGACTTTCTTGTTGGTATTTAAATAGAAGACTTGTACGTCCCTGTAATTAACGCTTTCCTTGACCACCTCCTCTTCACTGAGACTAAAGCACGTCACCATCATGCTAAATAATATGGGCGAATCTAAATTGTACAAGTAAGCCACATTATTCCTCAAAAGATGAACAAAAATTTCATCAAGGGGAAATATATATTTCTTTAAATTAAATTGTAAGGCTTTCAAACGGATCGAGTCCAGCGGCTTATAAACATTTATTTATTTGTTATGTGAACGTGTTTCGATTTATTAGCGTTGTTATAATCTATATACTACTAAAACTCAACTTTGTTTACATGTTTGAATATTTGTTTGTTTTTCTGATTTACTATATCAAATGGTTCTACTCATCGTGGAGAGCTGTAAAATAGTATGTAGGTAGAGAACAATTTTTTTTAAGACAGACTGTTAATCACAAATTTATTTAAAGACGTTAATTAATTTATTGATTTATTCATAGGTAGATTAACCACACTTTTCAAAAAAATTAGAAAAACCACTAGAGTCGACGAAACAGTGATGTCACATTTTTTTTTTACTTTTTATAACAATAAAATGGCGGCTTCCATCATAGGCCCATTCAAAAGTTTAACGCGTTCTAAATTTAATTTTCTGTCTGCCATAACTTTAACAATACGTCCGTTTGTTGTTTTTATTACGTTACAACACTTATATAAATTTTCAACTGTCTTTTTCATTTAGTTTTACAATAAATTTCTCTACAATCTGACCGAGAAAGTTATTTATAGATCTATAATGTGGCCAAGCAAGTTATTTATAGATCTAGACCTAGATTCTAGATCTAGATCTAGCAAGAGTTACGCAAATAGATCTAGATCTACTAGATTCTAGACTTAAGCAAACGAGTCGTAGAATCTAGATCTATACTAGATCTAGATAATTTAGACCTTCTTTATTTTATATAAATCTTTGTTTGGCTAATTTAAGATAAAATTTAATTTGAAAGTTACTACTACTCAAGACTGAGATCTAGATCTATGTGCGTAACTCAAGTTGCATAAGGAGACTCAAAGTATTAAGGTATAACTTGCTGCATCCCGTGCTCCGCCACGGTAAATCTTTTTTAAATGTACCAACTTGGGAACAGGACAAAACTAAACACAACAAAAACGAACGCAAAAAAAAAACACAAACGAAAAAACAAACACAACACTCATAACATAAACACAATTTAAATGCAATCATAAAGGCATATTGCTCACAGTCTAGCCCGTAGCGCCAAATCGCGCCCTTTCCGGTAATTTGCACCCCCCTCAAACTTTCGATTTGCACCCCTGTCCCCCCCCCCCGCCCTAAAACTTTCGATTTCCACCCCCCCCCCCCTCGCAAATTTTTTCGAACCCACTTTGGCGCCCCCTAAGGTTGGCACCCGGGGACATATGACCCCCCCCCCCTCGCTACGCCTCTCCTATAAAACCCCTAGCTTGTCCGCAAACCGAAAGATAGAATAATAATTAGTAAACAGTATAAATAATAGGCAGTATTTAAAATATCCGTGTTTTACCTACAATATTTCACTTTATCCATTCACGCATTTTTCCCCAGTACTTTAAATTTTAAAAATTTACAATAGAGTTTCATAACTAAAACCATTGCGCACCTAATGAACGTGATGACGCGTCTATAATAGTGCTGAATAGTTGATTAAAAATTATAAGTAATAAACAGTAGAGCCTACATTTAGTGAATAAAATAAATAAAAGATTGCCTTTTATCAATCCATGCTAATTATAATTTTCTAACAATAATTTCCTCTTAAACATCCGAATAATTTGCATTCACATTTTGCTAATTATATTATTGCAACACTAATTCCTTCTATGACGAACTTATATTTGCATTCACATTTTTTTATTAGCGTGAGTTTAATGTATTTTTAAATTACCTCCTTTGTCAAAATTAGAAAAAAGAGTTAAAGTAATTTGATTTTTCTACCGTACTGTTATTATGTTATTGAAACGTATCTACTTTTTCTGGGAATATAAACGAAAATGATATTTGACATTAATACTTTTAATATGTTTTAGCAGTGTGCGTGTATTTAATATTCTCTTTACGTTATGCAAAAAAGTAAAAACAGTGGCAATTATAAAATAGCTCTATGTCGTTATATAAACAAACCCTATTCTATTACTTATAATAAGACTCTGCGGTGCACTGAAAAGCAGAGCATGGTGCGTAGTTTACTTTTATAGTCCCAAAATCTATAGCGATGACGGACGGACAGACACAGCCCGCTTATATTATAGATATAAAAATTCATCTGTGACGTCACGAGTAAACAGTTAAGTTGTTAGTGTAATCGGCTCTCATGCGCGTGGTACAGGTTCTAGACCAATACGTCAATGATGATTTTTTTTTTCAATTTTTATTTTATTTTTTAGATGTGAATGATAAAGTTGTCTATCTGAACTTGGCGGGATACAGGGCAGGTGAAGTAGAGTTCATCTGTTTCTTTGTCCTAAGCATATGAAGGGATAGTGTGGTCAGAGACATGCTCAGCTGGAATCGTTTTTGAACCGATAAAAACATGTTGTCTGAGACTTGGCGGGACACTGGGCAGGTGAAGTAGAGTTGAGTAGGTCACCTGTGAAGTCAGTATATGAAGGGATAGTCCGAAATCGGTGTTTTCGGTGTTTTTAAAAGATAAAAAACATATTTTTGAATGTGGGGTCTGTTTTTTTTTTGTGACGATAAGTGACACTGCAGTAGCGTAGCGAGGGGGGGGGACATATGTCCCCGGGCGCCGACCTTAGGGGCGCCAAAATGGGTTGGAAAAATAAAAGGGGTCGACGTGGTCGAGTCGGTAAAGCTCATGGTTGCTAAACTGAAAAGTCTCGAGTTCGAACCCTCGGGCAGATGAGGCTCGTTAGCTGGAGACAGTCACTCTTCTAGGAGAGACAACTCCAAAATCAAACAACTGCTGCCTTGTAGTTTGTTCTTGGTTGGACAAAGGCTATGGAAGCAAATCAAAAAAGAAAAGCAGGCTGTAATC
Organism: Physella acuta; assembly: GCF_028476545.2. NCBI lineage: Eukaryota > Metazoa > Mollusca > Gastropoda > Physidae > Physella > Physella acuta. Next base: position 283,981 of record NW_026732527.1, on the reverse strand, counting down.
GGAGTCAATGGCCTCAATGGCGCATAACCAGTTGACACGTAACGCTTAATTGTGTTGGAGGCGTGGTCGAGTCGGCAAAAAGATCATGGTTGATACATTCGAACAGTCTCGAGTTCAAACCCACTGGCAGATAAATCTCGATCCCTTTCAACACTAATAATTAAGAACGAAAAAGAAGAAGAAGAACCGATAAAAACATGTTGTCTGAGACTTGGCGGGACACTGGGTAGGTGAAGTAGAGTTGAGTAGGTCACCTGTGAAGTCAGTATATGAAGGGATAGTCCGAAATCGGTGTTTTCGGTGTTTTTAAAAGATAAAAAACATTTTGAATGTGGGGTCTGTTTTTTTGTGACGATAAGTGACACTGCAGTAGCGTAGCGAGGGGGGGGGGGACATATATCCCCGAGCGCCGACCTTAGGGGGCGCCAAAATGGGTTGGAAAAATAAATTGAAAGGTTGAGGGGGGGTGAAAATCGAAAGTTTGAAGGGGGGGGGGTGCAAATCGAAATCTTGAGGGGGGTGGGTGCACATCAAGTTTGAGGGGGGGGGGGGGGTTGCAAATCGAAATCTTGTGGGGGAGGGGGTTCAAATCGAAAAGTTTGTCACCGGGCGCCGGGAAGGGTCGCTACGCCTCTGAGTGACAGACGTGATGTTTTTTGATGGATGACCCCCCCGAAACCCACAGTTATCCAACGGATGACGGGTAGTCTAGTAATTGTATAATTTTTTTAAATAATTTACTCAAATTGTACTTTACTTCATTCACCATGATTATTGTTTGCCTGGTCATAGGTCATAATTCGTGAGCATAATTTTGACCATTACTATGGGACTTATTTATTTCAAACTTGAAACTGACAATATAGTTTACTAGATTAAATAAAAGTGGATGATTTCGGTTTATTACGCCTGAATTGGATTAGGTACTTGCAGGTAAGTTACAGGTAAGTTACAGGTACAGTAACATGTAAGTTATAGAGGTTACTTTCTTACTTAAGGTCGGAAATTTTAGCCACCTAGAAATATACCTGAGTGTCAAAATTGTAACATTGAGGGTTTGAGTACCCAAGTTACCCCAAAATCATCGGGGAAACTTTAGCCACCTAGAAATATACCTGAGTGTCAAAATTGTAACATTGAGGGTTTGAAAAGATAACGAGAAGAATATAGAAAATACATTATTCATTCTCAATGGGTAATTGGGGGCGGCAGGGGAATAGTGCTTGTAAGTAGGTGACCAACTTCTTGTTATCGTACTAGCCAGCTAGTATTTTTCAAACCTAATGTGAATATGTTTATTAAATTGGTTAAAAAAAGTTACTAACGCTATTGTTAAGTTATTTAAAATCGAAAAAAAAACTGATAATGATAGACTGCTACATGAAGGCAAACTTAAAGAAAAATAAAATATAGCATAGATGACAATGTGATTTAAAAAACTTTGGAACCTTAAACAAATAGCCGTAATTTTTAGCGCAATTTCCATACTGGACAATTGCGATTATTAACTCGTCATTTCTGGTGATGGATGTGTGTCCACAGCTTTAAGTCGTATCTCCTCCTCAACGAAGCAATATCGAGGACTAGTGCCAAAGCAAATATGTTAAGCAAGTTTCGAGGATTATGGTGGGCCAAAAAAATTCCCGGAATTCCTTTCTGGATTTCTCGGAAAAGCCAAAAATAACTCGAAAAAATGCTGTTTTTGGCTCATATCTCAGCAACCAGACCACTTAGCGACTTGAAACATTTACCAATCGATTGCTGTCATAATTTAGAACAATATTGCAGAAGAAAGGTTTCAAAAATATCCTTTCGTTTGGTCAGAAAAAAATAATTAAGGAAATTGCGCTTAAATTGTCACTAGACTTTTTATTAACTTGTTTTTTCTATCAATGTGAACCTAGTTAACAATAGTTTTAGTTTGAGAATTCATCTGTCCCTGGCTAACGAGATTTCAAATTTTAAGTAAGAGAAGCAAAGAGACTTACAAGCCCTATTGATCCAGGGGTGATTTATCCCGTGGCTAAGACGGGGATAACGATCGAGATGGGGGTGGGGGTGGGGTCAGGGGTCAGGGCAAAGGATGAATCATTGCTATTAAATTTGTATATTGAAATTTGGATGCATGCTTAGATTTGACTTTCAGTTCGGTTTTAATATTTGTGGACTTGTGATTCAATGAATGAGTACTGGTGGCGTTTAAAATAGTTGACAGAGAGTAGGTTGTGTCTGTTACATACTATGTTACACATTCATTACTATTTTGTTTTAATAAATTTAACTTGAATCAACCTTAAGGTTTGCAATTTGAAATTTTGTGAATACTATAATTTTTTTTACATATGATTTCGGTAATTAATTTTTGTGTGATCGAAATATTGATTTTACTTCTATAACAAGGGTGATGGCATATTGGAAGCTTATTTAGCGTAATGCGTGTGAAAGTTTCAGACGTGCCATTGGTTGAGTATGATCCCTTATAACAGTTTATGATTTCATTTGAGTCAGTTGTTAAGCAGTCATAGCAAACAAATACAATGCATAACAATGACACCGACTAAAAAAAACAACCAAAAAAAATGATCAGAAAGTGTAGAGAACATTGCACAAACACAACATACTGCATAACAAGTATTTAAAAAAAGCCACTAGTACCCAATAAATGTTAAATAATATGAACAGGATCGCAATTTTTATTTATTAAAACCTAACCAAATATAAGATCATACGACTGAATATCAACCTGAATTTTAACCGAAATGTAAAATGTTCTACTCGGTATACGACGTCCTACAGACTGGGATCCGAATTATAGCGTCAGGTACTCGGTATACGACGTCCTACGGACTAGGATCCAAATTATAGCATCAGGTACTCGGTATACGACGTCCTACAGACTAGGATCCAAATTATAGCGTCAGGTACTCGGTATAATCCGAATATATTTGTGTATGTGTGTATGTATGTGTGTTTGATAATGAACTGTATATTGAGTAACAAGCTCGCTTATAATGTTTTCATTACAGCGCTGATTTCAGAAAGGAATTTATAAATAACATATTGATGGCTTACACGACACGGTTCTCTAAAACACCGATGAAATAGCCTACCAATAGTTGTGATCACTATACGCTCCAACAGGTACGCTTCTTTGAACTGTATTGTCATCTCATAATCTTCGGGTGCTTCGATGCAGCTGTTGAAACGGTTCCCGTCCCTCAGCTTAGCTGCAAGTTCTGGGTGATTCTCCGGCGGCTCTCCGACAAAGTACACTGTATTTTGATCAGTGGTATCTTTCTCAATATTGAATTCGCTGTCGGGGTTGGGCATAAACACAGCCGGCCCACCTCGTAAGTTTCTACCTGAAATGAAACGGTCATATGGAAATCAAGGATGCAAAACCTTGAAGTTTGATTGAAGAACTAAACTATTTTTTTAAAAGAATAAGTGCACCGGAATTATGCATTAATATGACGTATTATAGTAACAATTGTTTTTTTAAAATTGGTAAAGGTTTGTTAGAAATAACTGCTAAAACAGGTATATTCATTCTCAGGTCATGTGCTATAGGGATCGTATGCAGGGAGGGAAGGGGCTCTCCTAAGCCCGGGCAATGCAGGGTATTTGCTGCTTAATAAACACACACGTCATGCTCCTTTATATACATATATATATATATATATATATATATATATATATATATATATATATATATATACATATATATATATATATATATATATATATATATACATATATATATATATATATATATATATATATATATATATATATATATATACATTTACCCTTATGTCTTCCACTATTCGATTTGGGCTGCATGTCATGACTTTCGTATTGGATGGAAGATTTGCTTCAGGTCGATAAGTTGTTTTCATGTATTGTGCTAACGGGTTCCAGGCCTGTGACAACTTTGATTCACATGCCATAAAAACACTACATTACTTACCACCGTCCTGAGCCGCATGCCACACACACACTACATTACTTACCACTGCTCTGAGCCGCATGCCACATACACACTACTTTACTTACCACCGTCCCTAGCCGCATGCCACATACACACTGCGTTACTCACCACCGTCCTGAGCCGCATGCCACATACACACTACATTACTCACCACCGCTAAGATGAAACTCGCATGCCATCCCGGGATAATCCACTTTAATTTCCATTTTCATGATCACCACAGGTTCCGGCCAACATACATCCACACAATTGGGTTCTCTAAACGCCGTAGCTAACGGTTGTTCTAGCAGCTCATACTGTTTTTGGTCCGGGTTCCAGATCTTAATTAAAACCAGTTCAGGCGTGATTCGAGCTACATCAAAAATATTATCGATAATTTTTAGTTATTTATTTTTCTTACAGTAATTGTTTTGTTTTTAATCAGTATCTAAAATTTTAGAAAATTCTGTTAATGTGGTTTAGGCGGAGATTGTATCTGTATCTGTATCTGTATCTGTATCTGTATCTGTATCTGTATCTGTATCTGTATCTGTATCTGTATCTGTATCTGTATCTGTATCTGTATCTGTATCTGTATCTGTATCTGTATCTGTATCTGTATCTGTATCTGTATCTGTATCTGTATCTGTATCTGTATCTGTATCTGTATCTGTATCTGTATCTGTATCTGTATCTGTATCTGTATCTGTATCTGTATCTGTATCTGTATCTGTATCTGTATCTGTATCTGTATCTGTATCTGTATCTGTATCTGTATCTGTATCTGTATCTGTATCTGTATCTGTATCTGTATCTGTATCTGTATCTGTATCTGTATCTGTATCTGTATCTGTATCTGTATCTGTATCTGTATCTGTATCTGTATCTGTATCTGTATCTGTATCTGTATCTGTATCTGTATCTGTATCTGTATCTGTATCTGTATCTGTATCTGTATCTGTATCTGTATCTGTATCTGTATCTGTATCTGTATCTGTATCTGTATATGTATCTGTATCTGTATCTGTATCTGTATCTGTATCTGTATCTGTATCTGTATCTGTATCTGTATCTGTATCTGTATCTGTATCTGTATCTGTATCTGTATCTGTATCTGTATCTGTATCTGTATCTGTATCTGTATCTGTATCTGTATCTGTATCTGTATCCGTATCCGTATCCGTATCCGTATCCGTATCCGTATCCGTATCCGTATCCGTATCCGTATCCGTATCCGTATCCGTATCCGTATCCGTATCCGTATCCGTATCCGTATCCGTATCCGTCTCCGTACCTGTCTCTGTCTCTGTCTCTGTCTCTGTCTCTGTCTCTGCCTCTGCCTCTGCATCTGCCTCTGCATCTGCACCTGCACCTGCACCTGCACCTGCACCTGCACCTGCACCTGCACCTGTACCTGTACCTGTACCTGTACCTGCTCCTTTACCTTTACCTGTGTCTGTGTCTGTGTCTGTGACTTTGACTGTAATTGTAATTGTAACTGTGACGGTGACTGTGACTGTGACTGTGACTGTGACTGTGACTTTGACTGTGACTGTGACTGTGACTGTGACTTTGACTGTGACTGTGACTGTGACTGTGACTGTGACTGTGACTGTGACTGTGACTGTGACTGTGACTGTGACTGTGACTGTGACTGTGACTGTGACTGTGACTGTGACTGTGACTGTGACTGTGTCTTAGTTGTCTGCATTTGTGTATGTGTCTATACGTATGTGTGAGTAAATAAGTATATAAATGTATATGTACCTGTTGTTTGTAAATTTGCAAGTACAAGTGTTAGTACAAATGCTAACGAACGCACAAACACGAAGCGCATGTGGTGGTGTAATTGTCTGTTTATGCACTTTTGCATATGTGTTGATTGTGTTGGAAAAAACAAAACGCCGACATGGAAATGATGTAGAAATAAGTGTTTTTCAGTTTCTATGTTATTAGTAGCTGAAAAACATCACGTCTAACATCGCTAGATTAGATTGATAGAATAAGCCTGTTCAGCACTTTACCCGTTGTTTTGTATACGTGATTCTTCTGAAACTCCATTGAATATATGTTATATGTGTCAACAAATGCAGAATTCTCTAGACCGACAGGCTATTCTATTCGCCCACAACATGTACATCGATACCAAAAAGCTTCCGTAAAGAATAACCTTCATGTATACTGACCTGGCTTCATTCGGACTTAAAAAGACATCGGTTTACGTTTGTAGTTTCAGACATGGTTAGACATGTATTACAAGCTTCCCCCCCCCCTCTCCACTTCCCCGTCAAGTGAGCACCACCAAAACAGACACAAACCTCAATTTCGAGCAGCAGTGTTTAAATATATATTTTAAAGCAACGCCTCGACCCCCCACCCCCCGCCAGCGATCATGTTCCAACAAGACAAATATAATGTAAATATATTTACAAATATCCTTCACTTCCAGCGTAAATGATTTAGACAGCTGAGGTTCCGTAAGTTCCAGCCTCATGGTCGTAGCGGCCATTGACACGCATGTTGCATTGTCGGCGTCTGCTAAGTCATAGGGAAAAAAGGTGCTTCCGGTCATAAGTAGGTCCGCTAGTAGAATAAACAAAGCCCTTTCCCATTTTTTTTCAACATAAATGTCAAACCCGTTGGAAAAAGTAATTTATGGATAGATAATTTGTTTTAGCTAAAAGCTTTTGTTTAAAGGTCTAAAAAGTAATTTAAATCATACCAATATTGTGTATTTTAATCTGAATATATAGGTAATTTTCTAGTTTCAGGCAGTGGTGGTGGAGGAAGGGGGGGGGGGTCACTCGGTGACGCTTTTGTTGCTTTAAATTTTTATTATTGGGAACATCGTGATATCACCATTTTATATTCTTAAAAGACGTTAACGTTAGTAAACAGTAGGTTCAGTGTATAAGATAACACAAACACACACACCAAAACAAGGGTATATATATATATATATATATATATATATATATATATATATATATATATATATATATATATATATATATATATATATATATATATATATATGTATATATATATAAATATATATATATAAATAAATAAATAAATAAATAAATAAATATATATATATATATATATATATATATATATATATATATATATATATATATATATATATATATATATATATATATATATATATATATTTATTTATTTATTTATATATATATAGTCTGCAAGTTCACGTCATTGTGTCACCCCCGTCCCCATTGTCGGAATATTCACTTTACACTTAAAAGACTTCTTAACTCCAAATAATCAGTAATTGAACTGGAAAATCATTTTTCATGTAGTCTATATATTATGCAAATTTTCGTCTTGGTGTCCCCCCCCTAAATGGTATTACCCGGTGCGTTTCGCACCCCCTCCCCCGCCTCACGACGCCTCTTGTTCGTTTAATATGCTCTAGCCATGTAGGTGTATTTCGTGGTGGCGTTGATCGTTTTAAATAAACCGGTTCTGATCTCCCCTAAATTTACTCGAATATTCTTATATTACACTCGGCAACTCGGGATAGAGACATGATTTTTAACCCATTTTTAATTTCTTAAACTTTTAAAAAGTGAATAGTATCTCGTAAAAAAGTTTGCGCACCAATTTAACGGCAAATAATTTGATTATAAAAGTGCGGAATATTATTAGTAATTTATAAATCCATATGCGTTTTTTTGAGAAATCAGAAATAGCTTATAGTACTACTTCCGGTCAACGGAAATGACAACAAAACTATATGCTTATACTTATCAGACTTACCTTTAATGCAGCCTGGGCCAAAAGATCCCCGGTAACATTCAGTTGTGTATCCGGTGCCATCGTTCCGACATTTAAATTCTGGAGCAGTGCACTTCTTACTGCACTTGGGACCGTAATAGAACATGGGGCAAACTGAATAAAGCACATTATATATTTGATAAAACAAATATCACATGGATTAAAACATTTCATTTTTGAGGGGGGGAAAACATACTGTATCAAGAAGATTTCTCACCTTGGATGAAAACAACAAAAAAAAAATAAAAAAAATGTTTAAATGGTGAAAAAATATGCAAGAAAATAACCATAGTTTAATTCCGGCTCTTTTTATTTAGTCGTAAAAAAACTCAATAGCGCCTTCGATTATCGTACAAAAACTCGTACAAAAACTTGTTGTAAAATATATTTAACATATTCTTACTGTAATCGTCAATGGTAAAGTTTGCGTACGCTGGGCGGGTAGTCGGGTCTGTTATTGTCGCTTCTATTGTTGTTTCTGTTGTTGTTTCTGTTGTTTTTATTTCTGTTGCTGTACTTGTTGCTGTTGTTGCATTTGTAGTGATCGTGGTTTGTGCTGTCGTAATAATGTCCTCCTCCTCAGTAGGTGTATGGAAACCAACTGGCAGGCCGTTAAACCCCTGAAAAGCAAATCTAATTGCCTTTAGCATCTAGGCACATAACAGAAGCATCCGCTCAGTGGACACTATTAAAACAAAACATTCGCAATAATATTGTATTGAATTACTTTTCTAACCACGTTTTTATTTCTATTTATTTAAATTAATAGTAGTGCATTATTTTATGAAAATCATTTAGCTTCTCATTTTTATTGCATCTTTTTATATAAGGACAGCATGTAAGACTGCAATAATGAAGCCGAATTCAACTTAGAACCTATAATACCCCCTCACACTCACACGCACATACTCACAGGCACATACTACTCACAAACTCAAGCAAACACTAAAATGCATACTTATACACACATTTACACACATCCTCATATCCACACTTTGAAACACTGATACAAAAACTAACATGAATATAATCACACACACACACACACACAACTAACCACTTGTACATATACACAATCAAACACACACTCATGCGCACACGCACAATACTAATTACACATTTATACTCTCACATACTTATACACACACTTATACAGAAACTCGCACACTTATACACACATACTCATACAACTCTCACACACGCTAATATGCATACAAGCATACACACATATTCACACTCTGTAGTGAACGAGTTAAGGGTGATGAATGGGGGTGAATGTTGTTGTTACATGGTACCCTACTCCGTTCGTCCTTGTTCAGTTCTCGTGCCGTGAGTTATAATAGTCAAGTTTGTACCAGTTTATGAAAGGGTAAAAAAGGTGTATGAAAACTTGTGTGATGTCCACAGTTTCGTCCAGATCTCCAAGGTTAGTATAGGTTAGGTCTATCTATACTAGTTTTTAGCCACTGTAACATGGTTTTACTAGCTTGTATATTTTGTGTTTAGAATAGACTGTGCTAGGTGTAGATAGTGTAGATCAGTGGTTCCCAAACGTTTTCTAGTGGCGACCACCTTTTATAAAACTTAAGTGACCCGCGACCCCCGTAGAATTAAAAAGTCGAAATTAGTAAGGAAATTAATCAGTAATAAAATTAGATTTTCTTGTGGACTTTCAATATGAATTATTATTGATAACTGTTTTAATACGACGAGTAAAACTGCATGGTATTAAATAGCCTTGACATTCGCGGTTGAGGTTTTGTTAACGCCAATCTCATGTCATTTCTAACATTTAATTTATTTCTCGCAAGGATATGTAGACACAAAAGGAACTAAAACTCAAAAGGCAATCAATTTCACGTTTGGGTAATAATTGTGCATAATACACCAACATTGTGTGAGCAGTTTTTCATCTGACGCGGAATCATTCCGCACATTTAAGAATCCATCTTGTAATTCAATTGGAATGCTCGCAACATCAAGGGAAGCAGAGGATGGGTAACGTATCAATGCAGATTCTTTTTCTTTCAGCTCAGGGATAACGCTGCAGTTCGATGCCACGAGATTCAAGATGCCCAGAAATCTGCTCTTTCAAATTTGTATTTACCTCACAGCCATAACCACCAAACATGGCAATATTTCCAAGATTTATTTTTCTTCGCCAATTTTGCAGGTTTGATAGTCATGAAAAGAGATAATGTTCGTTCATTCGCTAGATTACTGTAATGTAGAAAGCATAACTTCGTGATCTTTATTCATATCTTTGCACAGTTCTTTAAAAAGACGGTTGTTTAGGTCTCCAGATTTAATATAATTTACCACTTTCATTAGCGTTAGCAATGGAGTCGGAAGAGTCTTGCTGGCGAGGGCATACCGGTGAATCATGCAATGGATTCCCCTTGGTTAGGGAACTAAATCTTTTGCTGTTTTCTGAAAGCCCGATCTTGACCCAAACATAGCTGGCGCATTATCCGTACAAACCCCACAGCCGTTTTCCCATTTTTAATCGTCCAGTTTTAAAAACAAAACGTATTTATTCCTCCATGATATCTTCACATAATAGCAACTCTTCTTTCTCTTCTTTGCTATCATCTGAATGAATATATTTCACAATTCACGGATGTTGATTCATCAACTCGAAAAGCAAACAATGGTGAAAGCTTGATTTAATTAAAAATGTATACTTTAACATCTACAGACATGTCTACTATAAGCCGCTGAATAGAGTTATTAGACCGAAATATCTGTTGCATCTTTACTACAATGAAATCCCCATAAATTAGATTCACAATCTTCAACATTGAGGGTTTGATGAGATTTTCTCCTATTGTGGGAGAGGTTTCTTTAATTGGCTTTTTAAGGCGACTTCATTTGATTCTTGCACTAATGCTGTGTGAAAACTTCCTGTTCGATCAAGTCTCTGACGTTTGCAACTAACTTTATGCCGACGAAAGAACTCCCTATCTTTTTGGTGTGTTCCGAATAACTCGTCTCAAAATGACGTTTAAGTTTTGAAGGTTTCATAGACTCGTTGATGAGAACAACTTTGCACTGTACGCATTGTTTATTTTCTATTTAATTTCTAGTGGTATTAGCAAGGCCGAATTTCAGATATTCCTCTAAATACTTATGTTTTTTTAGTGCTAAGGTTTTGTCTACCAGTTGGCGACCACCCATAAAGCCCTTCGCGACCCCCAGGGAACCAGTAAATCTGGTATCTTTCAAATTAAATTTTATTTTAATTTAGCCAATTCCATTGCTAAACAAAGATTTATATAAAATAATAAAGGTATGAAACAGTTTAGCATAGAAACTCGTTATTATCTTGATCTAGATAGAATTATCAATATTCTACGACTAGTTTGGTTAAGCGGAGTTTTCGCCTTAACTCTAGAGTCTAGACTCTAGAACCTAGATAGCTAAATCACTTGTATTTTTTAATTAGATGATCCGTGAAGCTAAAAAGTAAAGAGTCATATCAAATATTTAAGGACTTAGATAGTTTAATAAAGAATTCAATATTTTATTCTGATTTTAAAATGGATTTTAATTTAAACTAATTAATTTTGGTTTGACCTAGATTCTAGTTCTATAAATAACTTTCTTAGACAGCTGATCTTTATATGTAAAGAAATTTATTGTATACTTAAATGAAAAGGACTGTTGAAAATTGATATAAGTGTTGAAACGTAATAAAAATAGCAAACGGACGTATCGTTATAGCTGTAGCCTACAGAAAATTGGCTATATAATGCGTTATACATCTGAATAGATGCTACAACTTCTTCGATGAAAGCCGCCATTGTTGATGTAAAAAATAAATAAATCATGTGACGCCACGGTAACAGTCGAATGTGGGAGTATTTGTGTGGAGTGAATGAATGTTACGAGTGGGGGTGTGAGAAGATAAAACTCAAAATATTGTGGACGCACAGGGCAGGCGCGAAAGAAAAAAGAAGTGCGATCGGGTAGCCATTTTGGATAGAGTGTAATTCTGAGACTTGGTGAGAAAAGACGTAATTTTGTGTCTGGAAGTTTTTCAATAACTAATGTAATATTTTATGGATACTCTTATTTCTATTTCATTTTTTTTTTACTTTCAATATTATTTTTATTTCACTGATCTTAGAACAATCTCCAACACATTTATTTTGCAGTTGCTGGAGCAGCAGGTGTACTCTTTGAGACAGACTCTCTGATAGAATCACCTTTATTTCTTGAGTTGGACCTCTTTCTCTCAGCTTTACGCTCCTTAGCTTCCTTCATTCTCTGTGCTAACAATTTGGTGTACTCTGCCTGTTCTTCCCTTTTCCCGACCACTCTCTATTCTTTTTCAATGCTGCACGGAAACGTTTACGTTGCAAGACGATTGGGGTCACAAGTGGCTGAATTTTAGGGGCTTTGCTCTTGGCTTTCTTGCCTTCTTTCTCTGGAAGGGGTCTCCTAACAACATACTGTCTCACATCATCTTCCTTAGATAGATTAAAGAGCTTTCTGATTTTGCTTGCTCTCTTTGGACCAAGTCTGCGGGGATTAGTCTTGTCTGTAACACCTGGGATATCTTGCTCACCTTTCTTAATAATGACAAGAGACAAAACACTAAGTTGTCCATCAACAATGCATCCACGAACAGACTTGCGTTTGCGTTCTCCAGATTATTTCTATTTCATGATGTTGGATATTTGTGAATATGACGCCCCGGGTGATAATTTTATAATTAATGTTGTAAATCAGCAAATGAATAAATCAGTAAATTAATTAACTTCTTTAAATAAATTTGTGCTTACAGTCTGCTCAAAAAGAAAATTGTTCTCTACCTAAATACTATTTTACAGTATATATATATATATATATATATATATATATATATATATATATATATATATATATATATATATATATATATATATATATATATATCCGCCACGGTGTATCTTTTTTAAATTTACCAACTTAAGAACAGAATAAAAGAAAACACAAACATAACAGAAACACAATACGAACACAAACACATACACAACACAAACACAACACAAACACAACACAACACAACACAACAAAACACAACACAACACAACACAAACACAATACAAACACAACAGAACACAAACGCAACACAAACACAACCACAAACCGGGACGGCTAATATTATATAAAACGAGAAAAATGGCCCGTTGAGTAAGGATACAACGGGCGCTAGGTTGATAGTGCTGTCTATTTTCTCGGTACTTTAATTTATTCAAAATATAGTCATAGGCATATCCCTAAAATATGCACCTAATCTCATTCATGACAAAAGAGTTTCAGGCAACTCTACTTGGGAAGAGGGGGCTTTGCCCCCTCCCCCCCTCCCCCCCCCCCCCCCACACACACTCCAAAACATGTCTACCGTCCCATTCAACGAAATATAATTATATTCTTTTTCCAGTATCCGCCTCCTCCCATAAAATTCTACCCCCGCACCCGAAAATTTTAAGTACCCCCACCCCTCTCCGGGGAGGAAAAAGTCTGAAAGAAACACTGGTCGCATTTGTAGATCATACAAACTAAAGGAAGAATCTGGGCGGGGCTTCTCCCCTAACGGAAGAGATGCTTGAAAAAAAAAATTGCACGCTAAACAGTTTTTAGATTAGAAAAAGTTCCTCACTCCGGGCAGAAAAGTCTGAAAGAAACACTGGTGTCGCGCTTAGATACTACCCGAAGAATTGCATTAAAGAAATTGCAAGAAAACCATTTTTTAGATTAGACACATTAATTAGGCGGTAATTTTATTATAGAGTATCGATGAAGAAATTTCTTTTGAGTTGGGGAGGGGGGGGGGGGGGGCTTAGACGTTCTTACGCGGGGGTGGGGCTTCGCCCCTACCCGAAGAATTGTATGAAAGAAACTCTTCACGCAAACCACTTAGATTAGACAAAATTGCCTTTTTATTCAATGTTTACTCGGGAATCAATGACGTCATATTACTGTGTGCACTCTCCGGCTTGATATTATTTTCTACTATATGACGTCATATTTCGTTTTCGTTTAACTATGCATGTTTTTAAATTGCTTGTGTTTTCTCTAGAGCGTTCTTGTCAGATACATAGATAGATAGATTGATAGATAGATAGATTGATAGATAGATAGATAGATGGATAGATAGATAGATAGATAGATAGATAGATAGATAGATAGATAGATAGATAGATAGATAGATAGATAGATAGA